>NW_028280815.1:1187500-1237500 GCF_059751285.1 Brachycentrus maculatus | reverse complement strand
TTAACCGACACGAACAACTAACTACTCGTCTTTGTAAAGCATTGTACAATTTTCTATTCACACAAATGTTTTCCTTTCCACCAAATAATTCTGTTTTCGCACAAATGATTTCCTATTCGCATCTCTATTCACACAGATGATTCTCTGTTCACACAAATGATTCTTTATTCACACAAATAATTTTCTTTTACAACATTTTGAGTGTGTCCAAATACTTGTTCCCAAATCGGGATTATCTCCAATTATAGGAGTATTTTTCATTTTATTTTTTGACATCTCATCAAAGATGTAGAAGAATATGGAAGTCTGGGCATTTATGGGGCTGACGACCGTCATAGGCTGGTTTAAGAGTTTCTGCTCAATAAAAAGCTTATTTTCATCTCACCAATATATGTCTCTAGTGAAGTTCTAGTGATTCAAGAACAATGGTTCAAAATTGGTTCATATATATAGAACTTCCAAGAATTTGAGTAGTGTGGTTGTCAATAATGGGTAGAATTGGTGAATGTTACACGTGTGTAAAGTGATCACTTAAATATTCTTCCATATTCTTCTTCATCTTTGATGAGATGTCAAAAAATAATATAAATAATTTTCTATTCACACAATGATGCTCTATTTGCACAACTGATTCTCTAATCACACAAATAATTCTCTATTCACACTAATGATTCTCTATTTGCACAGCTTATTCTCTAATCACACAAATAATTCTGTATTCACACTGATGATTCTTTATTTGCACAACTGATTCTCTAATCACACAAATAATTCTCTATTCACACTAATGATTCTCTATTTGCACAGCTGATTCTCTAATCACACAAATAATTCTCTATTCACACTGATGATTCTTTATTTGCACAACTGATTCTCTAATCACACAAATAATTCTCTATTCACACTAATGATTCTCTATTTGCACAGCTGATTCTCTAATCACACAAATAATTCTCTATTCACACTAATGATTCTTTATTTGCACAACTGATTCTCTAATCACACAAATAATTCTCTATTCACACTAATGATTCTCTATTTGCACAGCTGATTCTCTAATCACACAAATAATTCTCTATTCACACTAATGATTCTTTATTTGCACAGCTGATTCTCTAATCACACAAATAATTCTCTATTCACACTAATGATTCTCTATTTGCACAACTGATTCTCTAATCACACAAATAATTCTCTATTCACACTAATGATTTTCTATTTGCACAAATAATTCTCTATTCACACTTATAATTCTCTAATATAATAAAAATGTAACTTTGTTTTTAAATCACTATGGTGATTTTAAGCTTTATAGTGATTTTAAAACAATGTTACATTTTACTTATAAAATGGAAAATCAAAAAGTTAGTGCTTCAAGTATAAATTATGATAATTCTCTATTCACACAACTGATCTCTATTCACACAAATAAGTATTTATCCATCCCTGAAAAAGACGAGCTATTTCTCGGAATTGTTTGGTATAATAATGCCAAAAGAGTGGTTAAAAACAAAATTACAATATATTGAGATTTTTTTAACCATGAAAAATATGTAGTTGACTTACCTGGTTCCTATCTAGTAACTACTAAGTAGTTACTAGGTAGGTACTATGTCGTTTTAAAAACTACATATTAGTACCTTGAGTAAACTATGTCGTTTTCAAAATAGTGTGACACTGTTTCGAATATGCCAAGTCCGACTTCGCTAAGAAATGACTCTCAAAATAAATACTAAATAAATAAATGAAAATTAAAAAAAAAAAGTTATTTATTTTGTTCGTTGTGTTCAGTAAAGTTACTATAAGTAAAGTTCAGTAAAGTTACTATTAAGTTGTCATGTCTGACTTTGTAAAATTTATATCCCAAGCAAACAAAAGTTGAAGGATGTTCCTTAAAGTAAATGAACGATATCCCTAACAAGTAAGACAAACGAGTATGCAAGTAATATCTCAAAAGGAAATGGTTTGTTGTGAGGAAGATTTAAAAAAATACCACTTGTCTCTATAAATAAATAAATCAATAATTTAAAAAGTTGCATATTTTTTATTTTTTCTTTATTTTAAATTTTTTTGCATTACATAAATTCAAAAACAAAAAATATTAAAAAAAAAAAAAAATGAATACAAAAAAGATCCCACAAAGGCATGGCCTGTGTGTGGGTATACAAAATAAATAGTCATAGTACAGGTATAAGGGTATAGGTTTCTAAGTATAATTAGTTAATACAAAATACAAAAAACTTAATATAAAATACAAAAAAAAAATTGACTCTCAGTAAGCATTTTTTTTTAATTAAAACTTAAAAAACATAAAAAAGATGACAAAGTAAAAAAGTAAAAAGCTAGCGATCATGTGCTAAATGAAAAAGGAGCTTAAATCTGTCTCTTGTATAAATAATCTAAGCAATTTTTTTTTAATGTTTGAATTAATGTTTTCACGCGTCTCTCAGTATTTAAAATAATATGTGGAAAGTGTTCTTTCTTGGGAAGAACGAAGTGATAGACCTTGATCTGAAAGGTATATAAAATGTATATACCTTTCAGTATATGGCCAACACGACACGACGTCTCCAAGTCACTCTGTCACGCGCCATCTCCCTGGCTTCCTCCCAGGTCAGTCCGGCATCTCGAAGTTCCCCTGAATCAGTGAAATGGTCGTCAGGAATCCTCGGGGTATCCTCGGGGTTGGAAGAAGAGACATGAATGAGGGGTTGATGCACTCGGGTGGCATTCTAAGGCATGTCCCAACCATGTCCACCTTCTCCTCTTCAGGACTTTCAGCATGAGGGGCTGTTGGGTTCTTCTCCTCACATCCTCATCCCTGACGAAGTTAGCCACTTTGTTCCATTACTAGCTCTAAAATTATAATTAAGGAAAAATTGTCTAAAAAGTATAAGAACTTCGGATCGATTCAACGATATGAATGGATCAAAATCGCTGTAATTTTGGACAAAAGGTCGATACCCTACAGTCCAACAAAAATCGATATTATTACAAAAAACCTCACTTTTTTCCGATTGCTTCCACTGAGAATCAAACTGGGATCTTGACGTATCAAGATCTTGAAAACCCATGACATGGAAAATGCAGCATCCTTAAAAAGTCGTCAAGTATTCGAAGGAGCTTGTTTAAACAATGTGTGTCTGATCTTTTCTTTTTTATGAAATCGCTCTTTCTTTCCATGGAGTCGTGTCCGAGCGGACGCAAGAGCATTAAAAGAGAAAGTACATACTTATACCAACTGGTGATGTCTGTAACCTAAATACTAGATAGTTATAAAACGCGACTGCGTGGAGAAACACGTGCGAAATTGACGTAAATAAAAAAGAATGGATTGCTAACAATAATTAAAATAATATATTTAAAAAAACAAAAAAACAGACCATAGTGACATATAAATATGTTTTAATAACTAATCGTATGCGTTGTGAATTGAAAGTTTTCAGCGAAGACGGTTGTGATCAATGAAAAAATATAATTTTATCTAATTTTAATTCTAAAATTAAACCTTGGATGAAGTGAAGTGTTATTATAAAGTATCAAAAAGGTAGTGTAAAAATGCATATTACAAAAAATTTAAATGAACATTTTAAAATTGACGTTTTTCGAAAATAATATTTAAAAATTGAGTCGATTTCCGTGGTTGATTTCCGGATTCTTAATCATAAATTGTGGCTTCGATCGCACTCAATTACAGTTTGATTACTATTTTCAATAACGGACCGTTTACTCTTATAAAAACCGTATGATTTTTTTCGCATGGGATAATAACATAAATATTTCTCTTAGAAGCAAAGATAATGTTCACAAATATAGTAAAATATATATACACACATACAGTAATATCGTTTTTTTTTTTAATTTACTGACAAAAGAACCTACTTATAAAAATCTTTTTAAAAAAGTTTTTTTTCTCAGTAGATACGAATTTTTGATATTTTAAAAATGTAAATTCAGACGGTTTATTTTTATTACTGACCATATTTTTAGTTACAGTCTGTTTAGAGTCATTTTACTTCTAGTTTTTGTTATTATTTATTTGGCAGTATAAATCATCTAAAAAAAATAAGAAATAAAAAAAACTACAGGTTAAACAACTGTGAATATTTTTTAAAATTATTTATTTGGCAGTATAAATAATTTAAAAAAAATAGAGGTAAAATTACTGTGAACATTTTTTAAAATTATTTATTTGGCAGTATAAATAATTAAAAATAGAGGTAAAATAACTGAACATTTTTAAAATGATTTATTTGGCAGTATAAATAATAAAAAATAGAGGTAAAATAACCATGAACATTTTTTAAAATTATTAATTTGGCAGTATAAATAATTTTAAAAAAAGAGGTAAAATAACTGTGAACATTTTTTAAAATTATTTATTTCGCAGTATAAATAATTTTTAAAAAAATGAGGTAAAATAACTGTGAACATTTTTTAAAATTATTTATTTGGCAGTATAAATAATAAAAAAAACTAGAGGTAAAAAAACTGTGAACAGATTTTTTTAAAACAACAAAATGACGTACAATTTTTTGTCAGTAGTTTCCCAATAACATTCCATTCATAGGAACATAAATTGAATGATAAATAGAACATAGGTTCTATTTATCATTCAATCTCATAACTGACCACGTGTTAAGGTATAGGTATATTAAGCATTCATTCATGTATGTGTACATTACTGATTAAGTTGCCAGATTTAATGGAAAAAGTACCTGCTTAAAAAATCTTTTTTTAAACAGTAAAATAATGTTTAATGTTTTATTCATCTTTTGCAAATTCCCTGCCGTTTAATTTAACAAATGACCGTTTGTTTAGGTATATACTGATCATTTATACTGTTTTTTCATCACATACATAATAAAAAATTACAATAATGCGCCCTCACTGAGTTTTCCTGTGCCGGGGGCACATTTTTCAATATTTATTTATGAAATTACAATGAAAGATAATTGTTTATTCAGTGTAATACAACATGGCTGAATGATGCGATCCAATTCTATCCACTTCCATTATCGATTTATGAATAGCTGTTTTGTATTGTGTTCCAATTTTCAATGACATGTAATATGTAATATCGAATTGTGGTTCCGTGGTTAGTGTCGCGAACTCTTGAGTCAGAGTTTCTCGGTTCGAACCCACTTTACCATAATTTGATACCTATTTCTAATAATGAGCCGCTCAGGCTCACAGAAATAGTATGAAATAGAAATATTTGTGTGAATAATAAAAACACAAATATTTCTCTTTTTGAAAAAAATATATGCACATTGCCCATTAAATTTAATGACGAGAGTACCTAATTATACTGTTTTTTTTTTTAAATAAACCGCAATGCCTCTACTTTTAGAGGCTTGTCTGCAAGTAGGATAGTGAGGATAGGGAAGGTAAATGTGAAAAATCATCACAAACACCCAGACCAATTGAAAATAAGTCTGTCTTGAATTTATTTTGCAATAGGTGGAAATCGAACTCGCGTCGCCAGTTTCGCCGTCGAGCGTCTACCCCGGCGCCTGCCATTGAATAAATACAGGCCTCCCTTAAAGGCAGTTAGGATAATCCAGTGAAAGATTACCTGATTAGATTTTAATCCGTGAATGTGTGAGTGCTTGGTCATTAACTGTGTGGATTCGACACCGATTTTGAACAAGACCAAAAATGCAGTTTTTTAATTTTATTTTTTAATTCATTTAATATATTTATATTTTTATTTATAACATAATACATTTGAATCATTTATACATATGGAGAACTTTTATATTTCGATTCGCTGTGCCTCTCCATAAAAGAGATTGTGCTCTTGTGCTTGGAGAGGGACTTACACTCGTGGTTTAATGTTATATAATAAAAGATATAATAGTTTTTTTGTATATTTTTTCAAGACTTAAATGTATAGAGCATTAATTTTTTTCTTAAGTATTTTTATATCATCTTTTAAAAAAATTTCTTTAGGGAGTTTATTGAAATGTTTGATTGCCAAATATTTGAAGTTTTGCTGAAATTGCTTGGTGTTGCACTTTGGAGTAGAAAAATCGTTTGAGAATCTCGATGATAAATTTTTTGTTAAATTTAAATAGTTGTCACCCTTTCGTATTTGAAAAATTGCGTTTTTTTTTTATAAATGGATTCTATATTTGGGACTTGAAATATTTTAAATAATAATTTTGTTGGATATATGTTTTTTTTCAAAACAACTTTAATTATGGTTTTCTGTACTATTTTCACTGAGTTCAGTATGTTGTATGAGCCATATTTTAAATTTTTTATATTTTTATATGTTTTATATAAACATATGTTTTATATGTTTTCAGGTATAATAATGCTCTCGTGACATCCATGCGGACAGCTAGATGACACATTAATTTACAGGTCACAAGCAGTAAATTCACAATAATGGAGCCAACATGTAAGTTAAAATTTTACATATTATATCCAGTGATAACTCATATCGCTCACTCCTTTCAAGAACGTCATAAATCAAAAAACTTGATTTTCCAGGAGAACGTTTTTCAAGTTTAAAAATAAATACAATGAATTAAAAATAAATATAAAGCTACTTGATGAACTTTTTACTGTGCAACAGATATTTTTAGGTAAAACCTGAAGGTTTTTTCTCCATTTGAAAAATATTTAGTAAATTTAAAAAAATAATTAAACAATACCTTTTCTTCAAAATGCAAAAATAATAATTTCTGCCCTGAAGCGGGTAAATATTAAGTTAAAAATATGCCACTTTTGCTGGGATATAGTACATTTTCTAAGCATTCCGAAAACATGCACAACTGAAAATTGACATTTTTTTGTTTATGACGTTCTTGAAAGGTGTGAGCGATATCTTATGTAAACTCGCTAAGTGAACTCATAGAACTGCTACATATTTTGTATATTAAAAACATTGTTAACTTTGTGGTATGGTAATAATAATTAATTATAAGGCGAGTGTCATAGAACTTCAATCATGCACCTAAGTATTTTTATTACTAACTTACTAACTCATTTGCCTTACGAGATAGCGAGTGTTTTTGTTTAGAATTTTCACTATAGAATCACATGAAATCATGGTAAATTTAAACATAAAGAGTAAACACACTTATAGGTAGGAAAAGGCTATAAAACATAGGCACATTAAGCGAGAAAAATAAATAAATGATACTACGATTAAATGATAATAAATATTTATATTTTTTTTATTTTAAAAATATAAAAACTAACTAACTAACCATCACGCCGCTTCCCCGCAGAGAGAATCGAACGCCACACCACTCTGTCCTTGCAAACATTCTTTGCCTCTTCTACATTCATGCATCTCCTCATACATACCCGACGATTATTACGACTCCTGACCCGGCCGCTTTCAAGTATTTGACATACCTGATTGTGCCAAGTTTTCCTCGGTCGTCCTCTGCTTCTTTTTCCAACTACATTTGCCTCATAAATTTGTTTAACCGTTCTTTCTTACTCATACGCTCCACATGTCCAAACCATCTCAACACACCTTTCTTAATTTTATCGATAATGCTTATCTCGGCCTTACATTCTTTCCTTATTTCATCATTCGAACATCTATCAAACATCGTTTTGCCACACATTCGTCTGAGGGATCGCATTTCGACTGCATTCAGTCTGCTTTAAAAATATAAAAAAAGGTAATAATGATTCTACGATCAATATATAATATTATTTACAAAAATAATAAATAATATTACGATGAAATGATGACGATTGATGAAAAATGACAAAACAAAAAATGATTGACCAATAAATGATACTGCGATTAAATGATATTAAATAATTAAAAATTAATGAAAATAAAGATAAATAAAATGTAATAATTGATAGAATATACGTGAATCTACGAATCAATCATAATAAAATTTATTTTTTATCATTTAATGATAATAAAGACAAACAAACATAATAAATCATATTACGGTGAAATGATAATAATGATTATGGTTTTTGAAAGAGAAGAATGCAGATCTGAATGTGAAATATTGGTAAACGGAGAGATTCTGGAACAGGTAGATGATTTCGTGTATTTGGGTAGTATGTTTCTAGGGATGGGAAGATTGATAAAGATATAGAAAGGAGAGTGAATGCTGGGAACAAAGTGAACGGTGCACTGAAATCAGTTATAGCAAATAAAAACCTATCAGCGGAAGCTAAACTGGCAGTGCACAACGGAGTCCTGGTTCCAACTCTAATGTATGGAAGTGAAACATGGAGTTGGCAAAAGAAGGATGAAAGTAGACTAAATGCAGTCGAAATGCGATCTCTCAGAAGAATGTGCGACAAAACGATGTATGATAGATGTGCGAATAGTGAAATAAGGATGGAATGCAAAGCTGAGATAAGCATTATCGATAAAATTAAGAAAGGTGTGTTGAGATGGTTTGGACATGTGGAACGAATGAGTGACGAAAGAACGGTAAAACAAATTTATGAGGCGAATGTTAGTGGGAAAAGAAGCAGAGGAAGACCGAGAAAAACATGGCACGATCAGGTATGCCAAATACTTGAAAGTGGTCAGGTTAGGAGTCGTAACAATCGGCGGGAGGAGATGCATGAACGTGGAAGAGGCGAAGAATGTTTGCAAGGACAGAGTGGTGTGGCGGTCTATTCTCTCTGCCTACCCCTGCGGGGAAGCGGCGTGATGGTTAGTTAGTTAGTTAGTTTATAATAAATGTACAAAAAAATAAAAATACGATAAAAAATGGTCTCATATTTTATACTGAATTGAATTTTTCACGTATGAAAACATATTTATCTATTTATTCCTCCTTGATTTAAATATTATATTTTTATAAATAAATAATACTAAAAAAATCTAAAAATAATACACACGTGTTTGTAAAGCACCTTACTTTATTTTTATTATTAAAAAATCAATGAATTAAATTGAAATAAATGTTATTTTTAGTAAAAAACACTGGTCACATTGACTGAAAATATTAAGCCTATAAAAATGGACGCATGCGTATTTTATCGGTGGGCAATGTCCCTCAATAAAATTATCCTCAAGTATCAATTTAATAAATGGAGATATAAAATATGAATATATGACACGAGAAAATATGTAAATGGAATAATTTTGACTACTTGAATGCGTGAACTTGCGTATAAATATAATTTTATATATATGGATGATAATAAAACACCTCATCAAATACTACTACAAATATATTATTTATTTATTTGGCGTTTAATTTGTGGGGCTCCATTTTAATTTATGTATTAATTGTTAAATTAAACACAGATTTTTTGAGTTCACTAAGTTGTATTATGTTTTGACATCTCATCAAATTTGAAGAAGAATATGGAAGTCTGGGCATTTACGGGGCTGACGACCGTCATAGGCTGGTTTAAGTGATCACTTTACACACGTGTAAAATTCACCAATTCTACCCATCATTGACAACCACACTACTCAAATTCTTGGAAGTTCTATATATATGATTTAATTTAGAAACCTTGTTCTTGAATCACTAGAACTTCACTAGAGACATCTATCGGTGAGATGTAAAGAAGCTTTTTATTCTACTAAGTTGTCTTTTATTGTTGAAAAACACATAAAAATTAACATTGTGACAATTGTTTCTCCTAGTTTTCGCATTTTCTATGCCTAGTTATGACATTCGTTTGAACATGCCATAACTAGGCGAAACAATTGTCATAATATTAATTTATGTGTTTTTTAACAATAAAATACAACTTTGTAGACTCAAAAAAATCTGCGTTTGATTTAAAAATTAATATATAAACTACTGCTACTAATACCATGACGGCGTTTCGCCGCAGGGGTAGGTAGAGATGATAGAACCCCACACTCTTCTGTCCTGACATACACTCCTCGCTTCCTTCACATCCACACATCTAGTCAGACATGCCCTCCGATATCGCAGACTTTTGACACCACCAGATTTTAGGTTCTGATTGATCTGATCGTGCCAAGTCTTTTTCCGCTGTCCTCGTTCTGTTCGCTCACGTTCGCCATATTTATTTTCTTAGTCATACTCTCGTTATCCACTCGCTCCACATGTCCATACCACCTTAAAGAACTCTTCTTAATCTTGTACTTTATTGTTTTTTATCCATATAAATAATAATGTTCGTTCGTTCAAAATCTTAAATATCCCAATGTTATTCACCGATTGCCTTGAAATCGAATACGCGAGCATTTTTATGCGTCAGTTGTTTTTACCCGAGACAGGTAAAAAACATATATTTTTGAAGTTTGTTTTACCGCAGTGGCACCGCCATCTATTGAACGTAACAGACACACGCAATACTCGTTGCTTATGCGGATACCGTGTTTTTTTTTATATATCTGCGACATTTTTCTTTTACCGACGACATGGAAAAACATATTTAAAAGTTATTTTACCCCAGTGTCAGCGCCATCTGTTATACGTAACAACAATATACATACATATATATATATATATATATATATATATATATATATATATATATATATATATATATATATATATATATATATATATATATATATATATATATATATATATATATATATATATATATATATATATATATATATATATATTCACCTATATTCACATATATATATATATATTCATCCTAAAATTATTCACCGATTGCTTTGAAATTTTGCCCTTTGAAATGCGCCCGTGTTTATAAACATCTATATAAATAAAAGCGTCAATATTCGTTTGGTCAAAATCTTAAAACTCCTCGAGTTACTCATTGAATGCTTGAATAAAGTTACTTTGAATTTTTGACACAACGTGGCATTCGAATACGCGATTTTTTTTACTCTTATTTTCTTTACTTCCATTTAACCAGACTGAGCCAAAGCAACGCTTGGCCAGCTAGTTTCAGATAAAAATAGAATATTTCAAGGAGTGGTTTTCCGTATACCGGCAATATATTTTATTACTACTTGTATTTCCCACATTGTTAGAGACTCGTATTAAGTAATATCCTATCATGGTGTGTTTTATCAGGTTTTAAGTTATAACCCTTTCTACTCCGATACTTTTTTTGACTTGAGAAACATAAAAAGTCTAGCACTTTATCAGCGGGTTTTTTTAAATTAATTTTAACTTGAAGTCTTACATGGAAAAAAATAAGCTAGTTTTATAAAAAGTAAGTAAGTAAGCAGTAAACTTATCCAAGGCAATGCAGCTTTGTATGGCACTGCATGCATCAGGGTAAATGGTTCATTTTCATCTTGGTTTGGCATTTCTAAGGGTGTTAAACAGGGATGTGTAACGTCACAGTGGCTGTTTAATCTATACATGGGTTGAAGAAATAAAAGGTGTAAATATTGGAGTTGAAATGATCTATTTTACTGCCTATATATATATATATATATATATATATATATATATATATATATATATATATATATATATATATATATATATATATATATATATATATATATATATATATATATATATATATATATATATATATATATATATATATATATATATATATATATATATATATATATATATATATATATATATGTATATATATATATATATATATATATATATATATATATATATATATATATATATATATATATATATATATATATATATATATATATATATATATATATATATATATATATATATATATATATATATATATATATATATATATATATATATATATATATATATATATATATATATATATATATATATATATATATATATATTTGTGTGTGTTGTGTTGTGTGTCGTAGTGTAGTATAATAGTTAGCATGTTTGACTACTGTGCTGAAGCTTCTGGATTCGATTCCCGAGGGGTTTAAATATTTTTGTTTTTTTTTTCACTCTTATATTGATTTAATATGTAATTAACGATCGAGATAACACCTTATCGCCACAATGCAGTGAGCGCCCTGTGCATCGTTGGGTGAGGATAAGGGTTAAAAAAAAGATAGTAAAAATAAGATACGTTAAATTTAATATTATAATATCAGAGCTAAAATACTCGTTTTGCTCTATAAAAACAAAGAAACGACATTTAAGTTTATCAAGTATTTCTCAAAAACTGACTTAACGTCGCCATCTTGGTTTTTCTCTGTCGCATTCTGTTTTATCGGCAGAACACTTTTTAAATTAAAAAAAATGTATAATTTGTGGTTATTCAGCTTTAGCGTAGCAAAGTACACTTAACAAAATTGCCGGGACCAGTGTTGTTAGATTATAAGATAAAAACGAATTAATTACAGTACCTAAGTAATCGGAAAATATAAATAAATATTTAAATAAGTCCTTTCGACCTTACTAGCCAAATATTTTGAGGCAAAATATTCAGCACACGGTGTGGAAAGGTTGAGAATAAATTATAAACGTTTTATTATCATAAATACTTGTTGTAAAAGCGGATGTAAGAATGCCGAAACTTCATTTTGAGATGGAAAATGTTGTTTTGAATACAAAAAAAGGTTGGAGACGTGACAGCGTGATTCGCGTGACAGCTGAATCTTAATTTATTACCGTTTACCAAGGATGTCTGACCGGTTGATCGCAAATTAAAATTTGATGGATACCGATGATAATTGCGAATATGTTACTTAAAAAATAAATTATTTTGGTTATTATTCGATATTCGGTATATCGTTGACACACACACACACACACACACACACACACACACACACACACACACACACACACACACACACACACACACACACACACACACACACACACACACACACACACACACACACACACACACACACACACACACACACACACACACACACACACACACACACACACACACACACACACACACACACACACACACACACACACACACACACACACACACACACACACACACACACACACACACACACACACACACACACACACACACACACACACACACACACACACACACACACACACACACACACACACACACACACACACACACACACACACACACACACACACACACACACACACACACACACACACACACACACACACACACACACACACACACACACACACACACACACACACACACACACACACACACACACACACACACACACACACACACACACACACACACACACACACACACACACACACACACACACACACACACACACACACACACACACACACACACACACACACACACACACACACACACACACACACACACACACACACACACACACACACACACACACACACACACACACACACACACACACACACACACACACACACACACACACACACACACACACACACACACACACACACACACACACACACACACACACACACACACACACACACACACACACACACACACACACACACACACACACACACACACACACACACACACACACACACACACACACACACACACACACACACACACACACACACACACACACACACACACACACACACACACACAACACACACACACACACACACACACACACACACACACACACACACACACACACACACACACACACACACACACACACACACACACACACACACACACACACACACACACACACACACACACACACACACACACACACACACACACACACACACACACACACACACACACACACACACACACACACACACACACACACACACACACACACACACACACACACACACACACACACACACACACACACACACACACACACACACACACACACACACACACACACACACACACACACACACACACACACACACACACACACACACACACACACACACACACACACACACACACACACACACACACACACACACACACACACACACACACACACACACACACACACACACACACACACACACACACACACACACACACACACACACACACACACACACACACACACACACACACACACACACACACACACACACACACACACACACACACACACACACACACACACACACACACACACACACACACACACACACACACACACACACACACACACACACACACACACACACACACACACACACACACACACACACACACACACACACACACACACACACACACACACACACACACACACACACACACACACACACACACACACGCAATTGACATCATGAATGAATATGTAAAATAGTATTCATAATTGCAACCTGGGAACCACGGATATAGTGAGAAGTGACTACCTGCCGATATTACAGTAAGGTCGCTTCACATTGAGCCGTAAACAAAAAAATAAAATACACGACTGTTTGACAATGACAGAGATAGATAGATTTCCACTACTTAAGTGTGCGACCGAAAACCGATAATGAACGGATCACCGCAAAATTTATGGGTAGAGGGAAAAAGTCTGAGATAAAATGGATCAAAACGGTACACACACACATATTTTCCTTGTTGTTTTAAAATGTTACCAATAGTTTTAAAACAGGCCTATTCATGAAATTTTAAACAAGGAAAAGTTTACTAAATACCATTATCACCAACGAAAAAACATTGTTGTCGAACACACAGAAAAAACTTCACGTCATACAGAAAAACGATTTTTTTCAAAGTATTTCCTGCTTTAAATTGTGCCGGTACATAATCTACTAATACCACTCACATTGACCCTTATCCGCACTCAATGGTGCATAAGGCACTGAGTCATGATAATTTATGTTATGTTAATTTGATCTTTATGAAGGCAAAGTGATTAGTCTTGCGGTTCAGGTACCAGTCCAGGGTAAAAAAAATACAGGAGCGAAAAGCCACTCATGTTCATTTTGACCCTCCTGGGTGTCGAACCCGGGACCTCCAGCATGGTAGCCAAATGTAATAACCAAAAAATTAAACAATAATAAAACAATGGCATAAAAAAACAAGTGTATCTTGCAGATATTTTTTAATTATTATATTTTAATCATTATTCAGAATATTTTAATGATCACCATAAAATTTTGCAATCATCGAATCGCGATTACTAAATTATTGTTCTTATAAAAACCTGTTTTTTTTTAATATGTAAAAGAGCTTTATAAAATTAATACAAAGGCGTTTGCATACAAAATATTTTAATGATTTCTACGTGAAAAGCAATCGTATTATCACGATAATTGCATATGTTTACACACACACACACACACATATATGTATATGTATATGTATATATATGTATTTTTATATATATATATATATATATATATATATATATATATATATATATATATATATATATATATATATATATATATATATATATATATATATATATAAACATATGCAATTATCCATGTATAGATTAAACAGCCACTGTGACATTACACATCCCTGTTTAACACCCTAAGAAATGCCAAACCAAGATGAAAATAAATTGACCATTTATCCTAATGCATGCAGTGCTATCCTCATACAAGGCTGCAATGCCTTAGATAAATTTACTGCTTACTTTATACTCAGATAATGCCTTTTATGGTATCGTCTTATCAACTCGGTCATTCACCTTCTGCAAATTCACAAATACTCTAAAAAAGGCTCCAGTTTTCTGCCAAAAATTGCGCAAATGACACACTGCGCAAAGCAAAAATTTGATCCGTACATCCTCTCCCATTCATAAATCCTCTCTAGGCATTGCATATTTTGTCCCTAGTTAAGATTCTCACTCTATACCATACATTCCATTAACAGCACTCAATAGACTGATAGAACAATGAATCCCACATTCCACCCTTTCCCTTGTAGAGAGGCATTATAACTGCCCTTCTCCAATCGACGAGAATATAACTCTCCTCTAGACATCTCGGCTGTCCAAACTTAAAACACAGTAAGGGACATTTTTTTGTAGTATGTTTTTTTTTTGCATTCTTGGACTAAGTAGAGTCTACTTAGTCCAAAAATGCAAAAAAACGTACTACAAAAAATGTCCTTTACTGTGTTTTGAGTTTGGACAGCCGACCTGTTAAAGAGCTTGTGCAACCATGTGAGAACCATTTCCATACCTGATGTATTCTCAATATCTTCTTTTCTTCTTTTTTTGTAGATCCTAAGGATCTGTTTGTGCCTCCGCTTGACGCTCTTGGGATGCTGACTCCCAGCTGTCTTTCCACCTTTTCGGAGGTCTGCCTGGGGGTCTGCGTCCTTCGGGGTTTCCTTGAAGGGCGATACGTGGAAGTCTGTCTTCTGGCATTCTGTTTATATTCTCAAAATAGGAAGTAATAATTCTATTTTGTTTCAGTATTACCAGTCAACGAACAGATTGATCTGCTTCTTAATGGAGTCGCTCATGACCAGCCCTGCGATAGCTGCCAACCCTTGGATTTAGAAATAAGCCTACCCCCGTGGTTTGATAAAGAGAAATATAAAAAGTAAGTTAGTGTAAGACAGTGGACGTCAAACTTTTTAGCCAAAGAGCTAAAAAAAGCACATTTCAACAATCGAAAAAGTTCTTGAAAGCCAAATCTGTTTGCAATTCTAGAACAGCGTTATTATAATTTTAGACCTTTATTAAATTACACCCAATAAAACTAGATTTCACAGTTATAAGGATTTTATCCGTTGATAAATAAATATTTTACAAATAAGGTATCCATAAGAACAGTACTCTGTCCTCTTAATTTTTTATAACTACCATGACTTATTCGGATACGAAATTTCATCCCTTACGATGCTTCTTACCGCTTGCCGACAAGGGGCCAAAGATTTCCAAAAGAAGTGTAATTCTCCTCTTCTAGGTATAATGGTAGTTCAATTTTTTTTTAAATATTTTATTTTATTTTATTTATTCGGGAATTGTTCAGCTTACATATAAAAAAATGATATAAAACAATAGTTACAACTAACAATAATAAACATTACATTACATTGACAAAAAATAGTTAGGTCAAAAAAAAGCCAATTAAACAATTCCACAATTATGTTATAAAACTATTAAAAAACATTCAGAGATTAAACAAAAAACATGATTATTCAGGAGAACGTTTTTAAAGTTTAAAAATATAATATATTGTATTAAAAATAAATATCAAGCCACTTATTGAACTTTTTACTGTGCAACAGATTTTTTAGGTAAAACCTGAAGATTTTTTCTCCATTTGAAATATATTTAGTATATTTAAAAAAATAATTAAACAATACCTTTTCTTCAAAATGCAAAAACAACACTTTCTGCCCTGTAGCGGGTAAATATTAACTTAAAAATATGCCGCCTTTGCTGGGATATAGTCCATTTTCTGGGCATTCCGAAAGCACGCACAACTAAAAATTGTCGATTTTTGATTTATGACGTTCTTGAAAGGAGTGAGCGATATGTTATCATCGACAGGTGAATAGTAAAACTAACTAGCAAAAAAAAAGGTACATATAGAGGTTGGTAGGGTAATAAATAGAGGGGGGGTTAAGGAGAAGGACTTTTTGTAAAAGGTGACGTATTTTTAAAAAGCATATTACTTAATATACTTAATTGTTAACTGTCTTAATTTTATTATTTCTTACAGAGGGCAGCAGTACATTTGGAAAAACCTTTTCGCCCAATTTGGAGTCACTCTATGCGGGTTGGTTTGCGTCCTGTCCGTCCCGAGCATTCTGAGGATCCTTATGGGCACCAAGAAGTCCTCGACTCCCATGGCTGCCTACAGGAGATACCTCTCCACCATAAACCACATCTACGCATGGTATTCAGACGAGCTCAAACCTGGCACTACGTAAGTGGACCAATCAATAGGGATTTCTCATGATGATGTTTTATTACCTGATAAATTAATATTAAAAATCACAAGACTATCTGTATGATTCTTATTGAAATCTGTAGATATGACGGTTTAAACTTTCAATATTTTAATACAACAAAAATCGACACCGCTATACATCATCAAATTTTACGCCATTGGGTGTGCTATTTTTTGTGTGTCCAAATACTTGTTCACAAAATCTGGATAATCTCCAATTACAGGAGTTATTTTCTTTTTTTTGACATCTCATCAAAGATGAAGAAGAATATGGGAGTCTAATATTATTCTTATTATTATTATTTATTATTGGCTAATAAATTAATATGAAAAATCACAAGACTGTCGGTAACTAAAAGTAAGGGAGATATGAAGGTTTAAACTTTAGATATTTTAATAAAACGAAAAACGTCGTCGGGTGTGTTATGGGGTGCATCCCTTTATGTATCTGCTTTATAGAGCTGTAATAGTAGTAGTGTGGCTTCGTTTTTGTGACGTCATTCGTTACCAACTTACGAAAACATCGTTTTTACGAAGGCGAATTTTGCAAAAGAAAATGAAGAATGAAAATATTGACAATATCGGTTGTTATAAATACAAAACGAGTCTTACACAATCCTTTATAGGTTGAGTATGTTAAATAAGATATTCCTCCCGAGTGATAATACCCTCTTCAAACTTAGATAAAAATAAGCTTATCACCTGTGTAAATATGGAAGTCTGTTTTTTTTTGTTGATGGGAGGTGCATGTATTATTTTCCTTGCTTATTATGTTAAGGCCCAGTCGGCTGTCCAAATTTAAAACACAGTAAGGGACATTTTTTGTAGTACGTTTTTTTGCATTTTTGGACTAAGTAGAGTCTACTTAGTCCATAAATGCAAAAAAACGTACTACAAAAAAATGTCCCTTACTGTGTTTTAAATTTGGACAGCTGCAGTATTCGCTAAGTCGCAACCTAATTTTCTCTAAATCCAGGTAACATTTTATATAATTGATTTCATCCATTGAAAAAATAATCGTCGAAATAATTATATGGTTTTGAAAAGAAAATAGTTAATGAAAGGTAAGGAATAAGTGTGACGGGCTCGGCCATCGTACTGGAGGTCCCGGCTTCGATTCTCAGGGTCGAATAAATAAAAGTATTTTTTTCACTCTAATATTTATTCAATATTACCCAGGACCGGCACCTGAAACGGAGGGCTGATCACCTTTCCTTCATGTCTTAACGATCAATATAACACTGCGTGTATATGATGCAGTGCCCTATGCACCACTGGGGTGCGGATAAGGATTTGAATGAATGAATGAATATATATATACATATATATATATATATATATATATATATATATATATATATATATATATATATATATATATATATATATATATATATATATATATATATAAACACACACATACACACACACATGTATTTATTAAAAGATTTACCTAATCCATTCCTACACAACGTTCGTGAAGAGAGAAATCGGATCCCGATATTAGCTAATTGATATTAAAAACATGTTTTTTAGAAAGCACCGTTCGCCGACATTGTTGAACAGATGTAATATATACATATATTACTCAACACGATTCAAGAATTCGGAATAAAATAGTTATTACTTAATTCAGAGGCTCATTAAATGCGTTGTTGACATTTTAAAAATACCTAATTACGAGTATTTTAATATAATCCTTGGTCATATGAGGCAATCTTATGATTGCTACATACATGAAAATGACTTCACGAATTTTTATTCCTGACCAACCGGTGTATTCAGAATTGCAACCTAGCGACCATGGATATAGTGAGAATTGTCAAACTGGCGACAGACCATCGATAGGTGGCTTTACCTTGATCGGTCATGATTTGCAATTGTATACAAAAATAAATAAACTAAAATAATGTTTTATATTTATTTTTAAATTTATGAGGCGAATGTTAGTGGGAAAAGAAGCGGAGGAAGACCGAGAAAAACATGGCACGATCAGGTATGCCAAATACTTGAAAGTGGTCAGGTTAGGAGTCGTAACAATCGGCGGGTATGTATGAGGAGATGCATGAACGTGGAAGAGGCGAAGAATGTTTGCAAGGACAGAGTGGTGTGGCGCTCTATTCTCTCTACCTACCCCTGCGGTGAAGCGGTGTGATGGTTAGTTAGTTAGTTAGTTACTTTTTCAGTTATTTTAAAGAGGATAAGTTTCGAGGACATTTGTGGTTTTTGAAACTAGTCGTGATTACATTAAATAACTCAAAATTGTTCTCGGTATTAGAGGATTTTTATACTTTTTACTAGTTTGTTGCTCATCCACAAAATTCCACTTACTGGGAGTGACTTGATATGGTTATATAGCACTTTTATATTATCCTTTTGATTATATTAATTGAACATTTTCTGTTTTAGTGCTTGGAAATCGCTCATGACGGTTCGCGCAAGACATTTGAGGGCAAGCAAAACATCTCAGAGGAAAGGTGGGACCCACATCTCCCAAAGAGACCTCGTACTGACGCAGTTCTCTTTCTATGGATTCGGGTTTCTGAAGCCGAAGGAGACCGGTATGCAGGAGGGCAGTGAAGAGGACATCGAGGGATACCTTCACTTCTGGAGGACTGTCGGATTCATGATGGGAATAGATGACAAGTATGTTTATTTTTCTTCTTCTTCTGAGCGTGTCATGTCAGGTTCCTATGACGTTGACTTGATAGTATTTGTCCATGTCTTGGGCAGCTCTAAACAGTGCCTCGACGGTCTTGATCCAATCTCGTATATTCCGGAGCCAGGAGATCTGCCTTCTGCCCACACCTCGTCAACCTTCTATTTTGCCTTTTATGATTAGATTCAATAGCTTGTAATTCTCTCCTCTTAGCACATGCCCAGATAGGATACCTTCCGGACCTTGATATCAGTCAGCAACTGTCTCCCTGCTCTTGCTCTTTGGAGCACTTTTGCGTTGCGGACCATATCGGTCTATGAAATAAGTTTATTTATTTATTGAACGGCTAAGGCCTTTAACATAATATATATATACAATATCAAATATAAAAATACACTAATGAATACATTAATAGAGAAACAAAAAGCCTTAAACATAAAGTAACAATAAAATAACAAATACAAGCCTTAAACACTGGTAAATACACGTCTACTTCACACACTATCAGCGAGCAGCGAAAGAGCGTGAAACACAACGTTTAAATTTATCCATTATAACGTGGAGAAGAAATGCCGAGAAAGTACAGACTTCAAGGTGGATAACAGTATATTAAATAAATCTATACTATCAATAGCATTGGCTAACATGTGAAGCCGCGCTATCAGAGAGAACATGGCATAGTTTACATTATGTGCAAATACTGCGAATACAGATTTTTGCCTAGTACCTCTTCGACGCACGCTACGCTTTATTTGATTTGAGTTAACCCATTTTATATTTTTAAAAAACTAAACAAGTAAAATCATACAACTAAAATTATACACCTAAATTACTTCATTGCTCACTTAAAATCAATGAATGTTTAATCTTGGTAAATAAAAAACTTAATATTTTTTTTCTTTGGCAGATACAACATTTGCCGGCCATCTATCCAAGAAACTAGAGAAGTGTCAGAAGCAATCTGCAAAGATGGATATTGCCAGCTGTTGCGCAACCCGCCCGAGTACTTCTTCTTCATGGTCACTGAACTGATCAAAGGCATGTGGAACTTCATGCCAATAATAACGGTCAACTCTTTTATATACTACACCTATTGCATCGTTGGAGTGGACGGATTTAATCTTCGCGAAACATCAGACGGAACCATGAAAAAGGCATCTCTAAACTCCCTAAAATCTAACAGACTGGTTCAAGAACTAAACGCAAATAATAACGGGATAATCGTCAACGAAAAACCCATAGAAAGAGACGATATATACCAAACGTTGAACTGGTATGATAGGTTCGTCATATCTTTCACCTTGGCCATCTTGGACAACGCTCTTGTGACTTTCATCGGTCGAACTTACTTCAATTTCCAGATTAAAATATCGATGTTCCTCACCGCCTACTTCCCATTTTTGATTTTGTTCCGTTTCGGCATTCGCAATTCCTTCGTCGACATGTTTGCCGACGACAAGTCGTTCGAAGCTACGCCAAAGACGAACAAGGATGTCCTCGGTGAAATGTTTAAAGTCCGCGATATCACCTATGGAAAAGTTTACGATTCTTGCACAGCGACTGTCAAAGTTGCCAAGAGTGTCAATTGAATGTAACGGAAATGATTTGAAACTAAATAATATAGAAATACAGGACATTGGATTGGTTACGCTGTAAATATGAGAAGCTTTGAAACTATTATGAAATACTCGTATGTTATATGTATGATGATGGTTGACATTAATTGAGAAGGAGTTATGCCAAAACATATAGCCATCGGAAAGGTTTATACATACATGGGCTGTTCAATTAATACGTAGTCGGATGTCATAAAACAAAATGTACTTTATTAAGAAGTTTCATGTCTGAGTGCCCTTCAAAGTATTCACCTCCCCGACACGCACACTTATCCCAACGGTGTTCCACTTTTGGAAACAGTCCTAAAATGCTTATTTTGTGATGTCCTTCAGCTTCTTCGTCGCATTTGCCTTAATCTCGATAATGGTCTCAAATCTTCTTCCTTTTAAAGGTCTTTTGAGTTTGGGGAACAAGAATAAGTCAGAAGGAGCGAGATAAAGTGTGTAGGGTGGTCGGGGAAGAATAGTTATCAAGTGTTTGGCCAAAAACTCACGAGTTCTGAAACCTGAATAGGTTGGAGCGTTGTCGTTTCATCAGCTTCAACATAAAACGTAAAATACTCACACAATGAAGTTGCCAAGGTTATCAACTCACGTCAATGATAGAGCTCTTCAAATTATTTATGAAATAAGTCAAATACAAACTTAGAGGCAATTTTTTTGTCAGTAAATAGATACCTACTAGAAAAGTCTGATTTTTAGTTGTTTAAACATTTTTAACCCCCTATTTGTTAGAATAACGAATGGTATTATTCAATCAGTGTGTATAGAATTGAGTTGTCGAGTTTTCAAAACATATATCTGGTAAATGGATATAAAGCCTGGACTTCAAGGAAGGTGACAGAAAACTAATGAGGCCATGATAATGTGACTATATTTCGCACGGACAGAATGTCGAATGAAGTGGTACAAGGAAGATGACGTAGATAAAACGAAGGGTTTTAGAGTACCTTGGATGCACTTTGAAGCATGACAGGTGCCAGCCTCTCCAGGAAATAATTTTGAAGAATGTGGAAAACAGAAGAGAAAAGACAGAGAGAGAAGAGATTCTGGCTTCAGCACATAAGGACAGCATCTCTTGGGACCTTTCAAGATATTCCAGTTTAGTGTCAACCCTCAGTAATTGGACAATCACTAGAAGAAGAAATAAATTTTAAATTCTAATACGTTATCTTCAATAAGAATACATCTAAATTTATTCCATTTTCATCAGGATCTGAGATTATTTCGCCTTGCCAAAACGATTCAAAATTAAAACTAATTTCGGCTGTAGTTACTATGATATTATTTTATTTTTATTTAAGTGCTTAATTTAATGACTGAATTTAAAGACCTGATCGAAATTTGACGTAAACTAAGAGAAAATAAAATTTTAAAGCAAAAAAAGACCTTATTTGTATTAAATTAGTCTATATAATTTTTTTAAGTATCTTATCAAAGTTTGTCCTGAATCCTACTTCTTAAATTTTTTCAAATTATTTGTGTAATAAATTATTATGTGCACTTTAAAAGCATGTTATTTCTTCCTGGATTACAGATGAATTCAGAATAATAATTTGAGGATGTTAGTTTCAAACTCTGCTAAGACAATTTAGATTTAATTTTCACGTCCATATTTTTGTCCATAATTCAGAGACCACAGTTTTGTTATAAAGGAAATTATAAAAACAATTTTATTCTCATAAAAAATAAAATAATTTATAAATAGTCGGAGTACGCATCAAAACACGTAAATATTTTTTTACCTTAAGGATTTTTTTTGTATTTACATTACTGTTTAACTTTGTAAATATATAAAATGTGTAAAAATTACAGCTTGTTTTTTTCTTTACTACGATTGACTAATTTTCTGCGATAATCCAGAGAGTTTAATTTAAAAAAAGATCGCTGAGTGAGTTTAATGAATCTAATAGTTAGGGGATTTCAAATATATATATATATATATATATATATATATATATATATATATATATATATATATATATATATATATATATATATATATATATATATATATATATATATATATATATATATATATATATATATATATATATATATATATATATATATATATATATATATATATATATATATATATATATATATATATATATATATATATAAATTTTATGCAGGGCTTTTTTTAAGCATAAAAAGGTCCAGGAACTCACTTCATGTCAAGCATTTGACTAAAAAAATTATATTCAAATATAATTTAAATATTCATTACAGTACCATATTTTATATAAAAAAAATAAATAGATTGTAATTATGTAAGCGCAAACACAGTTTCGTCTACTTGATTTTGAAAATTAAAAAAAAAATATCCATGAAAAAAGATGTCGGAACGCCATTCCACCGCGTTACATGGAAAAACAGCCCTGATTTTTTGTAATTAATATATCATTGAGTTATTTTTTTCAAAATGTATTGTGTATATAACCTACAAAATATAAATTAATGTAACATAAGGAATTAATTAAAGCTACAGTATAATAATAGTTGATAGTAGTAAAAAGGTTGTTTTATCTTTGTAGGTAAGTACTTCGATGTACATATTACAGCGGACATAATGGAGTACCTACAGATCAGTCGTTCATAAGGTAAGGTGACCATATTTCAAAAGAATATCGGATTTGTAAATATTCATCGTGAATCATGTTACGAATTGACATAGCTTTTTTTCTACGTTTACTTTCCGATATACTTCCGATGTCCTTCATCCTGAGCTCTTTTGCATACGTCGCCTGTTGTCAGGTTTTTGGAAGAGTTACAGCTATGGTAAAATATATTGTTTTAGAAATATTCCATATCTGCGAAGGCAGATTTCTAGGCAGAGTTTTTCTACTGTATTGGCAAGGTTTACTTTCTTGAAATTAACCCGTGATATCACAGTACAGTAGAATCCCTCAAATCTGTCACTTTTGGGACTGGGAGTATGGACGGAACCTAAAAAGATCGGAATATAAAAAATACATGAAAATACGTATATACAATTAAATAAACGAGGTGGTGCCATACATGACAAAAATGGTGAAGAACATTGGAACCATAAACCAAGCCAGGACACAAAATGTCGAACCCTCTTTCATTGGAACGGGAGGCTTGTTGACAACAGTCGACAGTCCAGTTTCTCCTTAGAAGTTTGGAATGGTTTTCTGCCAGCAATGAGCAAAAGCTGAGATGTTCCTGATTGATTCACACTAGTTTATCCTTCCTGTTCCCAACACGGATTGACGAGGACATATCAACAGACGAGAGAGGCTCTACCTACTGTAATATATTTGAGAATCTGTGGGGTAGGACTTTTTACGTAATTGCGCCCATTCGATGCAGTGCCCTATGCACCATTTGCGAGTGAATAGAGGTAAAAAAAAGAAAGAAGAAGCAATTGAGTTAGGGCAGTAAAAAGGGGTGACTTGATTTTTTAACCTACACGATCGATGATCGCATGCATAATAAAACTTTTACTGTAATTTTTATATAATTTCTGGTCACCCTAGTTTAATGTAATCTCATTTTTTCTCCATTGGCTTTGTTGCGAGTACCGTAAGTCGGTAGAAGTTGTTTATAAACTGTATTACGGACGAGGAGCCTACATTTGAAAAGTAATGCAATCTTTTAAAAGTATGTGTATAAAAACAAAGTTTAACTTATAAAAGTGATATTTAGATAAAGGATTTTAAATTTATACACAACAAATACATTCTGTGAACCTAGATCTAGATTATGTACAATATATTGTAAGTAAATGAGTGTCGAGTGTTGGGTTTCATCATTGGTCATCATCTACAATACAAGGTAAGTTGTAATACACGGTTTACAATAAAATTCGCGCACTGCATTCCGATGTTGATAGCTGTTTCATAAGGTCATACGTAGGTCATTATTGACGAGGTTGCCAGGTTATACAAGCCACTTTAAAAAAGGATTTCCCATAAAAAAAAACATACAAAACAAATGAATCTTTGATTTAAAGAACACATCAAATGCATTGTTGAGTTTACACAACAACAAAAAAATACAAAATATCAAACACAACAAAATACTTTTATAATAATAAATAAAACGTTTTTTTATTATATGCATCGTTGATTAATTTATGAATTTTTGAGTATTGTATCCAATATTAAACACCGTTAATTCTACTTTATTTACATATATGATATGTGACGCGTTTCGTCTTATTAGTACATTATAAAACAGGAGTGTTTAATTTTGGATATATTACACAATTCAATATGGAATTCTACCAACTGTCTGCAGTTACAATAAATATATTAATTGATGTATTATTACATATTGGAGATCATATTATTTATCACTGATATTGTCTATTTGTGATCTTTTATCAAAACCCGGCATATCCATTTTAAATATTTTTTTTAATTGAAAGTTTTGTATATAAAATGTTAATTTTACGATGAGCCAGTGAAATCCGAATGTTAAATATTATTTTGAATCTGTTATGTTTTGAATAGTAAAAACATACGTTTAAACGGTGATATACATATTATATTAATATAATAACTTACTTAGAGTATCATATTAATACTGAACAGTATCATAAAATACAAATATACACAAATAAGAAAATTAGAAGTAAAAGCAAATTGTAAATTTAAAATATTAAACATTATAAAAATCATTCATTTCTCGTGACTAGTCAATTTCATTTGTTTTTTTGTCTTCAATAAATGATTCCTATATATTTTTTTAATGGTGAAGAACATCTTTCGAGTACCAATTGTAATATATACTGTGCATATAAGTATAACAAATCAAAAAATCTATACCTTAGTTTCAAAACATGACATAACCTAACTAAATGCAGATAAAATGTAAAAATTAGTTCATACTTTTTATTTTAATGGAAAATAAATTGTACAATTTAAGTTTGATACAATTTATGTATTTATTTTTATTTGTCATTAATTTGTATATAATTTCGTTTATTGTGATTAAATAAAAACAGCGAAAAGTGGAAAATGGATATGTCGTATTTCGGTACTAAACATCTATTTAGTAATCATGGTTTCCTCGGACAATGAGTGTCACCTATACATACAAATGATAATTGACTATAGCGTGACGGTTCCACATGAAACGGGCGACAGTAGCTTGTAGATAGGTACCTACTTGACTACTTATAGGGGTTTTATAGATAATTCCTGCATCCAATGCCATCTTTTTATATTTTCCGTTATTTTTTAATAAATAGGTACGTCATTTTTTTGTCCATATATTATAAAATGCAAACTTAATTATCCCTCCAATCACTATTTTTTGAACAAAAATTAATAACTGATAGTAAAAAGTTATAAAAATGTATGAAAAATATTTAGTTCTCTTTTTTACCGCTTTACAGATAAGTTTGTCGTGTGTAGGTATAAAATAAATATTTTAGTGTTGGTACACATGTTGAATTTGCACCCGTTATCTTGGTAGCATTCATCACTCATTTGGTGGCAAATGTCAAAATTTCTGTGACAATGTTATCAATGATAACAATTATCATCAACCATGTATTGTATCTATTTCGATTGTGATGTATGTTCTTCTGATGACTTGATATTTATTATATGACACGGTTCATCGGAAAAAAGAATGATTGGGGCTTTATCGATGTATTCAGCCCATGAATATATAAGCAGTCTGCAAGCGTTACGTAAATTCGTTTGAATATTTTATAGTAAACAGAAAATTGATAAAATTTATTTGTTATTGATTTGTAAATACATTATCGAAATATTTATTGCAGTTGAGGCAGTGCGAGTTTAACATTTTGGGGTTGAATAGGAATTTTCTGCAAAATGGCGAAAAAATGTAAGTAATCAATATTTTCCACAATTCTGTTTCTATTCGATTCTATGCCATATATACTTCAGTGCCATACCAACTTGTAAAATATTTATATATATATATATATATATATATATATATATATATATATATATATATATATATATATATATATATATATATATATATATATATATTGATTTTATTTATTTTTTATGTTGAAACATTTATTTTTTAACTATAAATACATATACTATATACATTCATTTGAAAATTCATAAACATAATTAACAATTTTTTGAAGAGACCCGCCAAGCCACCTTGTGAGTCTTGACGGTGTAGTTTTTTTTTACATACGTTAACTTATTGTTTTTATCTATTTAAACCTGATATACACACAAAAAAAAAGAAAGAAAAAAAAAGTCGGGTTGTGGTCCCGTGGTTAGTGTCACCGACTCTTAAGTCAGAGTTTCTCGGTTCGAACCCACTCTACCACAATTTGATACCTATTTCTAATAATGAGCTGGTTAGGCTCACAGAAACAGTATGAACTTTAAGTATTTTTGTAAATAATAAAAACATAAATGATTATCTTTTTAATTTTTTTTTTAATAATTTCAGATAAATTTATTTTTTATTGGTCTGGGTGTTTGTGATGTATTTTTCACATATATACCTTCCCTTTTCTAACTGTTCCTACAAACAAGCCTCTGAAATAGAGGCTTCGCGGGTTATTTCTTAAAAAAAAAAGGATTGTATACATATAATTGATCTGTTTTTATTTATATATTTTTCAGTAACGGTAGAAGAACAGATTCACTTACTCCTTGAGGGGGAGGCGCACGGAGTACCGTGTGACACCTGCGATATCTCTCAACTGGACATAGAAATACCTCCTTGGTACGATGAAGAAAAATTCAAAAGGTAGAATAATAATTATCGAAATATATATTTTTTTAAAACCCTTATCCGCACCCCAATGGTGCATAGGGCGCTGCATCATATAAACGCAGTGTTATCTTGATCGTTAACACGTGAAGGAAAGGTTATCAACCCTCCACTTTAGGTACCAATCCAGTGTAATATTGAATAAATATTAGAGTGAAAAATCGCTTATATTTATTTGACCCCCTCCTGGGAATCGAACCCGGGACCTCCAGAACGGTAGACGAGCGCGCTGACCATTGCACTATGGAGGCGGACATTGCGGAGGAAAATAATATTGAATTTAAATTTTAGTAAATATTTTCGTTACTGTATGGCTGCGAGACATTATGCTAATCTGAAAGAGATAAGGATAGGCTGAATGCGTTGGAGATGTAGATCTATAGAAGTTGCTAGACATATCCTGGTGAGACAAAAATATTGAAATCTGGTTTGATAGTCCCAAGAATTAACAATAAATATGGGAGTCGAATACTACAACATATCGTTCCGAACATTTTTAATTTGTTGCCGACGGAGGTTAGAGGTCAAAATAAAATATGGAACAAAGGCAAAATAAAGGAATGGGTAAATGATCAAGAGTTAATTTTATGAAAATTGTAAAATAGTTTATATTCTTAATTTTTTCTATCTTTTTTGTGTGTATATTAGGTTAAAATGGTTAAAAACAATAAGAAATGTATGTAAAAAGAAATTCACTGACAAGACACACAAGGTGGCTTGGTGGGTTTCTGCAAAAAAAAATTAATTTGTTTAAAATTGTTCTTTATAAATAAAACCCTTATACGCACCCAAATGGTGCATAGGGCACTGTGTCATATAAACGCAGTGTTATTTTGATCGTTTATACATGAAGGAAAGGTGATCAGCCCTCCGCTTCAGGTACCAGTCCATGGTAATTTTGAATAAATATTACAGTGAAAAAATCATTAATATTTATTTTACCCCCTTTGGGAATCGAACCCGGGACCTCCAGAACGGTAGCCGAGCGTGCTGACCATTACACTACGGAGGGGGACAAAATTGTTCTTTAAATGAATTTATACAATTTATGTTAGTAAAAAAAAAAGACCACATCTCCAACGATGAGGTACTACAAATAATGGAAGAAAGAAGGCACTACTTATGGTTTATCTAACTTAACCTAATGAAGCAACATTATAACATTAGTTGTTAGAATGTGCAGTAATAAGTTTTGTCATAAAATGCTATGTACACACTTAAAACTCAAAACAACGATATCCTAAAGATTTTAAAATGATTTAAAAATCCCCAAAAGCATGCAAAAAGGCATAAAAATTTAAACGGCCTTCCTTTAGAATCAAAAATATAATGACACAAACACTCAAAATAAGCAACTTAACGAACACTATACACATACACATACAATAAAAAACTAAACAAGATAACTCCCTCTCCAAGCACAAGAGCTTGTCTCTTTTTTAGAAAGGTACCGCATAAAAATATATGTACCCTAGTAATACCTACCGTGCTGGAGGTCCCGGGTTCGATTCCCAGGGGGGTCAAAATAAATATGGCCGATTTTCACTCTCATATTTATTTAATATCACCCTGGACTGGTACAAGAAGCGCAGGGCTGATCACCTTGCCTTCATGCAATTAATGATCCAGATAACACGGCGTCGCTACGATGCAGTGCCCTATGCACCATTACGTGCGGACAAGGGTTAGAAGAAGAATGTTATTTAGATATATAACAAAAATTGTTAAAAAAATCTTTACCATGTTAATAATAAAAAAAAACTAAATGTTTTGTCGTAAAATGTAATGATATGTTTTGTCATCACAGGGGGCAGAAATTTATTCAAAGAAACATCATGGGGCAGTTTGCGGTGGCTCTTTCTGGGCTCCTGTGCGTCTTGTCTGTTCCGAGCATTCTGAAAATACTCATCAGCACTCAGAAATCCTCATCCGTGGAGGGCGCCTACAGGAGGTACATGTCCACCTTGAAACACGTCTACAGCTGGTATTACGAAGACCTCCGACCCGGCACAGTGTAAGATATATTAAATTTACTATTAAATATTAGATTTACGTTTTGTACTGACATTTCTTGGTGGAATTGCATTTTAAAGAATAAAATAATAACTATGTAGTTTTTTCCACATGAATTTTATTTGACCAGCAACCGGGTTTTCGTCATAACCGACATCATCAGACTGGTTTTGGTCGTAACCGACATCACCAGTCTGATATTTATTCAATATTACCCTGCAATGGTACCTGTAGTGAAGGGCTGAATACCATCATCATCCATCAAACCTCCTCCCTCTACCTCCTTCCCTAAACTCCCCTTTTCCTTTGCCTTTCTTATTATCATCAATTTGTAATTTATGTTTTTAAATGTTCAAGTACCATCTGCGCTCTTATTGCAAACAGCGATATATATGATATCAAACGTTTTGACCAATATCACTAGTCTGTTTTTGGTTGGTTGGAAGATATTCCTTTTTAGCAATAAGCCTGCCAATGTATTTATTTATTTTCTAAACATAAAGTTAAAATATTACACTGATATTATTTTTGACATCTCATCAAAGATGAAGAAGAATATGGAAGTCTGGGCATTTACGGGGCTGACGACCGTCATAGGCTGGTTTAAGTGATCACTTTACACATGTGTAACATTCACCAATTCTACCCATTATTGACAACCACACTACGCAAATTCTTGGAAGTTCTGTATATATGAACCAATTTAGAAACCTTGTTCTTGAATCACTAGAACTTCACTAGAGACATCTATTGGTGAGATGTAAAGAAGTTTTTTATTAAGCAGAAACTCTTATATTAGTATGTGACATCCGAATCCTGGATTATAATCACACACATGAGAAACGCCAGAAAATACCATTTTCATTTTTTTTTTCGGGTCGTCAGCCCCATAAATGCCCAGACTTCCATATTCTTCTTCATCTTTGATGAGATGTCAAAAATAATATGAAAATAACTCCTGTAATTGGAGATAATCCAGATTTTGTGAACAAGTATTTGGACACACTCAAAATGTTGTAATTACACTGATATATTAAGAATTTTATCGGAGCTGTAGGAATATGGCAAGTAAACACAGTACGAGATAACTCCTAGTCAGCATCCTAGCAATGAATGCAATCTACGAGGTATCTCGTTGTTGGCAGTCAAGTAAAAACTGAACATGTTAAGTTTCACTTGATAAATACAGTGAAACCTCTATCTATTATTTAGGAATGCGGGAAAACAACAAATGCGGGATTAAGAGGTGAGGAACAATACACAAATAGATACAATTGAGTAAATATACCGCCCTCCCAATCTGCATAACCTTTAGTAGGTTAAAATTCTAAGACAAATACAAGGTAGATGCAAATAAATGTATTTATTTGAAAAAAAAAATTATAAAACCAGAAAAAATATTAAAATTTATTGCATTGTAAATTATCATCGACATATCTTTTTTTTACTGTCCGCCTCCGTAGTGTAATGGTCAGCACGCTCAGCTACCGTTCTGGAGGTCCCGGGTTCGATTCCCAGGGGGGGGGGTCAAATAAATTTAAGTGATTTTTTCACTGTAATATTTATTCAATATTACCCTGGACTGATACCTGAAGCGGAGGGCTGATCACCTTTCCTTCATGTGTAAACGATCAAGATAACACTGCGTTTATATGAAGCAGTGCCCTATGCACCATTGGGGTGCGGATAAGGGTTTTGTTATTATTATTATTATCTTTTTTTGCTGTTTGATTCCTGTAAGTCGACAATATATATCTTGTAGCCGGCAGTCAACGTGTTAATTGAGATATATTGACATTCTAGGGCTTGGAAGTCTCTGGCGACTGTCAGACTGCGTCACCTGCGCACCAGCAAGACCACGGGCAGGGGGGAGTTGGGGCACATCTCCCAGAGGGACCTAGTGCTCACCCAGTTTGGGTTCTTCGGACTGGGGCTGCTGAAGCCGCAGCTCCTGGGCATCGAGCACTCCTGCGCGAAGGACTTGGAGGCGTACATACACTTCTGGAGGACCATCGGATACATGCTGGGGATAGAAGACAGGTAGGAGGAATGTGGATATGTTGGTCGTGGTGAGATTAGCGGTATCCCATACACTAGTCTCTCTATTATCCAGATTGAATTGACTGCATTGCCAATCTAAATAAATACATACTAGAACACAAATTACAAGAAGTAAAAAAAAATCCCTTAATTTTTTTTGACATCTCATCAAAGATGAAGAAGAATATGGAAGTCTGGGCATTTACGGGGCTGACGACCGTCATAGGCTGGTTTAAGTGATCACTTTACACACTTGTAACATTCACCAATTCTACCCATTATTGACAACCACACTACTACTAAATTCATGAAAGTTCTATATATGAGATGAGATGTCAAAAAAATTAATATGTAAATTAACTCCTATAATTGGAGATAATCCAGATTTATGAAAACAAGTATTTGGACACACTCAAAATGATGTAAAAAAACCCTTGTTTAAGTTGTAGAACCCAGCTTCGGAATACCTCATCAGAGACATAGAACAGATCAGCCGTCGTGATATTGTTCAGCATAGCGGTAGCTCTCAATGACTTCTCACAAGATTTATATGTTCCATTACAGATACAATCTATGCCGCGAATCTCTAGACGAAACGATCCAAGTCACCCAAACAATATGCGACAAGGTATACCAGAAGCTTCTCCGGAACCCCCCTGAATACTTCTATCATCATGTTGTGGAACTTTTAGATGGAATGTGGTACGTAGACACCTCCATATGCACCAACTCCTTCATCTACTTCACCTATTGGCTGGTCGGTGTGCCCGGATTTGCCGGAGAGGGATCAGAAATTGCCAAAAGTGTCTGGGACACAGAACCCAAAGTGATCGACTGCGCAATCGACGGACTGCTTCTCGACAACCCTTCCGATGACAGCATCATAGACCCCGATAAATTCTACGCCTCGTTTGACTGGAGCGACAAACTCTCTTTGTACCTGACCTTTTGCGTGTATAAGAGATGGCTGTTCACGGCTTTCGGCAGGTTTTATTACAATACAAGCGTTTTGTTCACAATGTTTTACGCCAATTACTTGCCGTACTTTGCGTTCTGGAAGTTTGGCATTAAGAGAGCTTACGTCAACATGTTTGCCGACGATATCGTTGTGCCTGGAATTATGAAAAGCAACAAAGAAGTCTTGAACAAAATTTATTCTAAATGAAATTGAGATTTATTATTATTAGTGAATTTATTTGTTTTTGTGACGGCTACTTTGCGAGGAGATGAAACTGTTGAAAAAACCTGTTGCATGCATTTAACCTTTTGACTGCCGACAGGTACATGTATGGCGGTACCTAGCACGCCGCGAATTTTACCACAAAAATAAAACCTTCTAAACATATCGTTATTGAAAGTGTAAAAACATTTATTTATAAAACTTACCAAATAAATAAAGAGCGCGCCAGTCGTGCACTCATTTATCCATAATCATAAAATTAAATGTTCATGGTGCAGGGTTGTCACAAAATTTGTCATAGAAAATATGAAAACTTAATTATATGTCAGAATTAATTGTTTATGTTAGTTTAATATTAAAAGTATACACACTCACTATGATTTTAAGAAATTAAAAATTAAAAATCATCAGAATCGACACTAAAATCACTGTCATCAGATTCGGCAGTGACGGCAACTCGGGGATTATTGGACAACCCTTAGCGCCATTAGTTGTTCCAACGACAAAGCTCTCTTTAATTTACGTTTAAAGTGGTAAAAACAAATTCTGTTTCAATTCTATGTATGCAATGATATTCTCAATAGATGTCACTATGCGTTCAATATATTTGTACATTTTAAATAATTGATTTTCTTTAGTAAAAGCACATTTAAAACGGCTCATCTTAAGACGTAATTTTTGTATGAGCGGCGCTCCGTTCATAGAAAATTATGCGTCTTAAGATGCTTTTGGCAGTTAACCGGTTAAGTACAAAAAAGACAGTAGATGTATCAAGTAAAGTTGCAAGAGACACCATAATGCAGTCAACATTCTACTATTTTATTCTCCTATTATGTAGTGAGTGCATTTTTCTAAGATGCATATTAAACCTTTCCCTTACGGTGCTAAAAACTTCCGCATGCATTGGTGATATGTACATATGTTGTACACCATATGAAATTGTGATTTAAAAACGTGAATATTCCTAAATTTTGCTTTTCTTGACCATAGTTGAAGTTGATATGTCGCTCACTCCTTTCAAGAACGTCAAAAATCAAAAATTGTCAATTTTCAGTTGTGCATGTTTTCGAAATGCCTAGAAAATTTACTATATCCCAGCAAAAGCGGCACATTTTTAACTTAATATTTACCCGCTACAGGGCAGAAAGTGTTGTTTTTGCATTTTGAAGAAAATGTATTTTTTAATTATTTTTTTAAATAAACTAAATATTTTACAAATAGAGAAAAAACCTTCAGGTTTTACCTAAAAAGATCTGTTGCACAGTTAAAAGTTCAGTAAATGGCTTGATATTTATTTTTAATACATTGTATTATATTTTTAAACTTAAAAAACGTTCTCCTGAAAAATCAAGTTTTTTGATTTATGACGTTCTTGAAAGGAGTGAGCGATGTATCAATTCACTAAGAAACATTTGTGTATTGGTGATTCTATCCTCAATTTTTTTGACAATCGATTTATTTTCGTTGCTGATAATGAATAACTTTATATTATAATACTTTTATGTAATACGTAATTATATTACGGCGGAATACAAAAATTCTGAGCCCGTATCTATTATGTTTTATATTGATATTCTTATTTTCAATGTCGAGTTGTAGTAAATACATATCACCGGGAGGGAAAGGTTAAATGCAAAATGTGTATAAAATCCTATAAAATCAAAATTAAAGCCCTCACGCAAAACAGCCATCACAAAATTGGAATTCTTCAAAGTAAATTTAAATTAAATAATTAAAATAATGGCTTTATCCAAATTTTCATTTGATTAGATTTATGTTTTGTACCGTTTATTTCTTGGTGGAACTGCATTTCATATGATAAGAAAACAACTATATCGTTTTTAGCCACAAAAAAAAATTTCATTGAATAATATGGCTAGATCATGAAAGATTTTAAAAAAATTTTAGATTGAGTTTCGATACATTAATGTTCCTTTATTACTTTATTACTATTTATTGTAACTGCAGACAGTTGGTAGAATTCCATATTGAATCGTTGGGTGATGTCGCTCACTCCTTTCAAGAACGTCATAAATCAAAAAACTTGATTTTTCAGGAGAACGTTTTTAAAGTTTAAAAATAAAACACAATGTATTAAAAATAAATATCAAGCCACTTATTGAACTTTTTACTGTGCAACAGATCTTTTTAGGTAAAACCTGAAGGTTTTTTCTCCATTTGAAAAATATTTAGTTTATTTAAAAAAATTAATTAAACAAAACGTTATCTTCAAAATGCAAAAACAACACTTTCTGCCCTGTAGCGGGTAAATATTAAGTTAAAAATATGCCTCTTTTGCTGGGATATAGTACATTTTCTAAGCATTCCGAAAACATGCACAACTCAAAATTGACGATTTTTGATTTATGACGTTCTTGAAAGGAGTGAGCGATGTGTATATCCAAAATTATACACGATTATTAGATCGAATTCTAATTTTATTTACATATATATGATAACATGTGACGCGTTTTGTCTTATTAAGACATTATCAAACAATGCTGAGTGTTTGATTGTTTGATAATGTCTTAATAAGAGGAAACGCGTCACATATTATCATATTTTCATTCATTTTCAAACCCTTTTTCGCACCCCAATGGTGCATAGGGCACTGCATTATAAACACAGTGTTATCTTGATCGGTAACACATGAAGGAAAGGTGATCAGCCTTCAGCTTCAGGTACCAGTCCAGGGTAATATCGAATAAATATTAGAGTGAAAAAATCACTTATATTTATTTGACCCCTTCTGGGAATCGAACCCGGGACCTCCAGAACGGTAGCCGAGCGTGCTGACCATTACACTACGGAGGCGGACGAATTATCATATATGTATATGTAAATAAAAGTAGAATTCAATCCAATAACCGTGTTTAATTTTGGATATATTACCCAACAATTCATTAAGGTTCCACTGTTTTATTATAATTTTATAATTTTAAAGAAGTTTTAATATTTATTCATGTATTTTTTTCAAACTTGTGATATTATAAAGATATTGTTCGCAGTAGAAATTTTATAGAAAATTGCTAGAAAAATTGAATGATTACTTTTAAGTATGTTAAAAAAAACATTTTTTTTTTTTTAGTCAATGTATTTTACCCTTCTTTGGACAGTATTATAATATGTATCTAAAAAGTTTTGTTAAAATATTCTGGATATAAGGAGTTGTTTAAATCAAGACTTTTTATTGATACCTCAACATAGATGAAGAAGAATATGGACGAAGAAATAAATAAAAAACTTAGTAAGTCTAACCATAGATGGTATTGAAGAACTAGCATACGAAAGAAGGTGTCATTTTAACATTTTGAGTGTGTCCAAATACTTGTTCACAAAATCGGGATTATCTCCAATTACAGGAGTCATTTTCATATTATTTTTTGAATCTCATCAAAGATGAAGAAGATTATGGAAGTCTGGGCATTTACGGGGTTTCTAAATTGGTTCATATATATGGAACTACCAAGAAATTGAATAGTGTGGTTGTCAATAATGGGTAGAATTGGTGAATGTTACACCTGTGTAAAGTGATCACTTAAACCAGCCTATGACAGTCGTCAGCCCCGTAAATGCCCAGACTTCCATATTCTTCTTCATCTTTGATGAGATGTCAAAAAATAATGTGTCATTTTAACATTAAACATTGAACTAACCGAAATTTGAGTAGTAAGGTTGCAATCATGGGTAGAATGGTGAATGTTACACGAGTCAGATTGATCACTTGAACCAGCCTATGACGGGAGCCTAGGACCCTGTAGATACCCAGACTTCCATATTCTTTTTCACCTATGTTGAGATATTAATAAAAAAAAATTAGTTAATACATACATACATGATAGGCATTATATAGAGCCAATAATTTTTTAATTGTGTTATATGTATTAAGATGGAGTAAAAAAATATATTTAAAATATTTTGCGCTTCAAATATTATACAAATGGAAGCTATACTTGTGATAAAAGTACAAATTACTTTAAATCGTCACTAAGATGTGAAGTTATTTAACCTTTTAAACGCGTTAACTTTGTTCCTAAGAGACGCTCGTGCGCGGCTGTATTTCGCCGTTTTTTAAATGATTACTTTTATCATGTATTTAGTTATGAAACGATTTATTTTCCTAAACAAAAACGTTCAATGGGATTCATTGTGCCTTTTTGGTACTCTATAATACACGTGTGTCACATTATTCTTGAAATATATCGTAATATAAACAAATTAGATCGTAACATAAATAAATCAAAGCATGCATCGTGTGTCACTCTTACCCACTGGCGATGCGTAGCGTCGAGAGTGAGACAGATATAGGGCATGATTATGGCGCGGACTAATTACCGACCGCAAGAAAAATCAGGGATCTGTTGTTTTATTTATCCTTGTGATGTTACAAATTATTAGTCAGATATTTCAACAGATGTCATAAAGCCGAGGATTAACGTATTATTTTATCCAAAGTTCCACACCATGAAAAAATCCCTCCAAGTTGAACTGAGGATCGAAACTTGGAGCAAAGTGAAAACACAAACGCTTATGTCAGCCGCGTATGGGGCATGTCTTGTTAAAACACATACGTTTATGCGAGCCGTGTGGATCCGGTTAAAATTGATAACGTAGTAATTTGAAATTCAATAGTAAAATAATAAAAAAAAATTAAAAACAATTTAACTATAATCCCGCCTTTCGCGGGGGTAGGCAGAGAGAATAGAACGCCACACCAATCTGACTTTGCAAACAATCTTCGCCTCTTCCATGTTCAAGCATCTCCTCATACATACCCGTTGATTATTCTGACTACACACTTTCAAGTATTTTAAATACATTGTCATGACGAATTTTCCTCAGTCTTTCTCTGCTCATATTTTTTTACCGTTCTTTCTCCACTCATTCGTTCCACATGTCTAAAACCATCTCAACACACCTTTATAAATTTTATCTATAATGCTTATCTCAGCCTTGCATTCATTCTTTATTTCAACATTAGAACATCTGTCGCAAATGGTTTTACCGCACAGAGGGATCGCATTTTGACTGCATTCAGTCTACTCTCATCCTTCTTTTGCCAACTCCATTTTTCACTTCCATACATAAAGGTTGTTACCACGACTCCATTGTGTACTGCCAGTTTAGTTTTTTTTTATTTCATATTAATTTTTCTTGCATTTCACAATATAATATAATTACAAGTACAAATCCACCTCCGTAGTGTAATGATCAGCACGCTCGGCTACCATTTTGGAGGTCCCGGGTTCAAATAAATATAAGTGATTTTTTCACTCTAATGTTTATTCACTCTGGACTGGTACCTGTAGCGGAGGGCTGATCACCTTTCCTTCATGTGTTAATGATCAAGATAACACTGTGTTTGTATGATGCAGTGCCCTATGCACCATTGGGGTGCGGATAAGGGTTTGAAGATGAAGAAGACAAGTACAAAATAAAATCTACTTTATTAATACAAAAATAATTTTATTAACACAAAGGCATGGCCTGTGTGTGGGTATATATTTATTTTATGTAATAAATGGCACTGGAAAGAATACAAAAGATATCAAAAATTTCAATAGATTTACCCTTTCCTTACGATGCTAAAAACTCCCACGCATTCCGGTGATATTGCTCACTCCTTTCAAGAACGTCATAAATAAAAAAACTTGATTTTTCAGGAAAACGTTTTTAAAGTTTAAAAATATAACACAATGTATTAAAAATCAATATCAATTCAATTCAATTCAATTTATTCAACAAAAAAAATAATATATACATAACAAACAATATTCAAGACGTATATATTAAAAGTAAGCAAGAAGACTTAAAAGTGTAGAAGAATCCTCCTTCGGACACATGGAACAAATCAATATCCAATGTGATATTGTTCAACATAGCGGTAGCTCTTCCTACAGGCATAACCATCGGCAGGTTGGTTCTGTGTATAGGAATGTGAAACAATCTATGCCGACGCTGTCTCAGGTAACTATCGGGAACATACAGACCAATGCTCCGGATAATTTCAGGATTATCGATCATACCGCGCAACAATCGATAAAAATGCGTAATCAAATACACATTCCTTCTAGTCTCTAAGAACTTATTGAACTTTTTACTGTGCAACAGATCTCTTTAGGTAAAACCTGAAGATTCTTTCTCTATTTGTAGATATTAAAAATAATAATTAAAACATACCTTTTCGTAAAAATGCAAAAACAACACTTTCTGCCCTGTAGCGGGTAAATATTAAGTTAAAAATACACCTCTTTCGCTGGGATATAGTACATTTTCTGGGCATTCCGAAAACACGCACAGCTGAAAATTTACGAGTTTTGATATATAAGGTTCTTGAAAGGAGTGAGCGATATGTATTTTGTACACCATATGAACATGCGGTTCAAAAAAGGAAAAAATTATAATATTCCTAAATGTTGCTTTTATTGACCATAGTTGAAGTAGAAATGTAACGAGTTTATAATGTTAACTCATATAATTACCTGAAAACGAGAAAAAAGCACACTACTGGACTGGCGGAGAAAACACGTTACGACATGCGACATGCACATATACTCCAAAGCACGCCACACACAGAAACATTTATAGATTTATATTATCCACTGACACTTCGTGATGGAATTGCATTTTTAATTTATTATTAGATTTAAACCAATATTTTTATCTTTTCCACTTTTTTTATTTGACCAGCGACCGGGTTGAGAGGCTATACAAATTGTTATGTTATATATAAAAGAAGGTTATATATAAAAGAATGGTTATCAACTCCTGCCTTCTTTTATATATAACATAACAATTTGTATAGCCTCTCACCAGTCTGATGATGTCGGTAACGACGAAACCCGGTCGCTGGTCAAATAAAAAAAGTGGAAAAGCTAAAAATATTGGTTTTAATCTAATAATAAATTAGAAACATTTATTCCCGTTTTTATTCACAAACATTTATTTCCATCGCTGAAATTGAATAACTTTATATCATAACACTTTCATATAATACATAAGTGTGTCCGCCTCAGTAGTGTAATGGTCAGCACGCTCGGCTACCGTTCTGGAGGTCCCGGGTTCGATTCCCAAGGGGAGTAAAATAAATATAAGTGATTTTTTCACTGTCATATTTATTCAATATTACCCTGGACTGGTACCTGAAGCGGAGGGCAGATCACCTTTCCTTCATGCGTAAACGATCAAGATTACACTGCGTTTATATGACGCAGTGCCCTATGCACCATTGGGGTGCGGATAAGGGTTTTATTATGTACGTAATACATATATGTATATTACGGAGGAATACAAAAGTTCTGGGCCTGTATCTATTATATTTTAAATTGAGATTCAGTGCGCCATTGACTTTGTTTCCGGAATTCACTCTCCTTTCTACGTATTTAATATAAATGTAATGTTATTTTTTGACATCTCATCAAAGATGAAGAAGAATATGGAAGTCTGGGCATTTACGGGGCTGACGACCATCATAGGCTGGTTTAAGTGATCACTTTACACACGTGTAACATTCACCAATTCTACCCATTATTGACAACCACACTACTCAAATTCTTGGAAGTTCTATATATCGCTCACTCCTTTCAAGAACGTCATAAATCAAAAATCGTCAATTTTGAGTTGTGCATGTTTTCGTAATGCCCAGAAAATGTACTAAATCCCAGCAAAACTGGCATATTTTTAACTTAATATTTACCCGCTACAGGGCAGAAAGTGTTATTTTTGCATTTTGAAGAAAAGGTATTGTTTAATTATTTTTTTAAATGTACAAAATATTTTTCAAATGGATAAAAAATATTCAGGTTTTACCTAAAAAGATCTGTTGCATAGCAAAAAGTTAAATAAGTGGCTTGATATTTATTTTTAAAACATTGTATTTTATGTTTGAACTTTAAAAACGTTCTCCTGAAAAATCAAGTTTTTTGATTTATGACGTTCTTGAAAGGAGTGAGCGATATATGAACCAATTTAGAAACCTTGTTCTTGAATCACTAGAACTTCACTAGAGACATCTATTGGTGAGATGTAAAGAAGCTTTTTACTAAGCAGAAACTCTTATATTAGTATGTGAGGTAAATGTAATGTATACATTTTGTCTTCCCAATGATTTAGGCAATAAATTGCTGTGATATTGCAAGAAAATGTGCTCAGTAAACATCGTATTAGCGATAGATGATGTAGGCAGACAACACAAACGGGATCAAAATACCTAATGTAGACTTAACTTAGAAAATAGCTAGAAAAACTAAACAAAATTGTTGAAAATAGCTATATTAGTTGTTTTAAATTTGTTTATTCCAAACCTTGAGATGAAGTGTGCAAGCCTCTATGGTTTATGCAGCATATACATTATATAAAATACAATGAATATTATAAAATACAGTACAATTTTATATATATCGTAGTCATACAGGAGAAAGTGGCCAAGTACATTTTTACAAAAGCGTGATTATTGACTATTTGATATCTTACTACTTTAATATTGCCTTGAAAAAATCCCAAAGCGATTTTAAACTTGGAAGTATAATATATTGACTTGCTAAAAATGACTAATGCATTGATTTATTTTCATGCAAAAGTGACTTAAATAGCCCTCCTGAACATTTTACGTTTAGTTAGTTGGTCACTTTCTCCTGTACGACTACGATATATTTACTGATGGAGTAGAAATATATATATGTATATATATATATATATATATATATATATATATATATATATATATATATATATATATATATATATATATATATATATATATATATATATATATATATATATATATATATATATATATATATATATATATATATATATATATATATATATATATATATATATATATATATATATATATATATATATATATATATATATATATATATATATATATATATATATATATATATATATATATATATATATATATATATATATATATATATATATATATACACACACACACATACACACACACACATACACACACACACACACACACACACACATAGTAATATACATAGAAGAAAAAATCTCTGCACTAAAATGGTTCATATTGATAACACCAATGCATTTCAATTTTATCATGTAGCGAGTAAGGAATGTTGCAATAAAGTAATTGTGATATTTTAAAAATGTTTTATTTATTTTAAGATATTGTATTCCATGTGTAAGACGGAGGGTATCGTGAGGTGGGGACGACAACGAAGGCGATACTGGAATGAACATATTAACAGAATGTCAGAAGACAGACTTCCACGTATCGCCCTCCAAGGCAACCCTGAAGGACGCAGACCCCCAGGCAGACCTCCGAAAAGATGGAAAGACAGCTGGGAGTCAACATCCCGAGAGCGACAGGCACGGGCACAAACAGATCTCTAAAAAAAAGAAGAAGAAGAATAAGCATTCAACCAGCAAAAAACATTGCCAGTGTTTAGCTAACCCTAGACCACGGGACTTGTTACATTGTACCTTAATATATTTATTCAGTATTACCCTGGACTGGTACTTGAAGCGCACAATTGATTGCTTGGCCCTCATGTAAGTAACGATCAAGATGTTACCGTCAATACGGTGTAGTATCCTATGCACCATTGGGTGCGTATAAAGGTAAGAAGAAGTCATATTCATACATAAAATTTTTATAAGAAGGAATATGAAAGTTTTGCAGACCAAGTAGTCTATCCTCTTTCTTTGGCTCTTATTCACACGAAAATGGTGCATAGGGCACCGCATAGAATTGATTGTCACTTACATGATGACATTATTGATGTATGAGAAAGGAAATGGAGGAGGAATAGTTACTAGGTGGGATAAGGAGAATGACAGTAATGGGACTCTGGGTTACATACCCGCAGCTTGTGTAAATTGGAGATAATTTACACCGATCCTTCAAGGTATGTCGCTGATTTGTGTTAGGTTAGGTTAGATTAGGTTGGGTTAGGTTGGGGTATTGTAAAATGCCAATGGCTGTATTGTAAGACGATCAATGTAATACGTTTATGATCAGTCATAATTCATAGATTTTTTACATATCGCTCACTCCTTTCAACAACATCAAATATCAAAAATCGTCAATTTTCAGTTGTGCACGTTTTCGGAATGCCAAGAAAATCTACTTTATCCCAGCAAAAGCGGCATACTATTAACTTAATATTTACCCACTACAGGGCAGAAAGTGCTGTTTTTGTATTTAAAAAAAAAGGTATTTTTTAATTATTTTTTTTAAATATACCAAATATCTTTCAAATGGAGAAAAATTATTCAGGTTTTACCTGAAAAGATCTGTTGCACAGTAAAAAGTTCAATAAGTGATATTTATTTTTAATACATTTTACTATATTCTTAAGCTTTAAAAGTGATCTCCTGAAAAATCAAGTTTTTTTTATATGAGACGTTGTTGAAAGGAGTGAGCGATATGTTAATATGACATTCACCAAAAATAGCTCACAATTAAGAAGATTAATGTCACCCATTTATAATCAGTCATAATTCATTCATTTTTTACATATTTAAATACGAGGTCTGGTCTCTATCAAAAAATACGGCGAATATTTTTATTACAAAGAAAATAATAAGTTTACATGGAAATGGAATTTATCTCCTTCAAAGTACAGTCCTTGGCTAGTGGTGCACTTATCCCAACGTTGAATCCATGACTGGCAACATTTTTGGAAGGCTTCTTTCGAAAGCGCATTCAGCTACACTCCAATTAACTGGTCAAATAATAAGCTAAAATAATAAAATGAAAACGATGATTTCTAGTGATTCTCATGTATGTGATTATAATCCAGGGTTCGGATCTCACATACAGATGAAGCTTCTTTCATCTCACCAATAGATGTCTCTAGTGAAATTCTAGTGATTCAAGCCTTGTAACAGTAAACTACCCTACAATGTTGACTTACTCCTTTCAACAACGTCATATATCCGAAAACGTTGATTTTTCAGGAGATCGTTTTTAAAGTTTAAAAATATAGTGAAATGTATTAAAAAATAAATATGAAGCCACTTATTGAACTTTTTACTGTGCAACAGATCTTTTTAGGTAAAACCTGAATGCTTTTTCTCCATTTGAAAGATATTTAGTATATTTAAAAAAATAATTCAACAATCCCTTTTTTTCAAAATACAAAAACAACACTTTCTGCCCTGTAGCAGGTAAATATTAAGTTAAAAATATGCCGCTTTTGCTGGGATAAAGTACATTTTCTGGCCATTCGGAAAACATGCACAAATGAAAATTGACAATTTTTTATAAATGACGTTGTTGAAAGAAGTGAGTGATAGGTTCTCCTTTATCTTAGGGATATATTATAGGGGGGTGAATGTTTTAAATTGTGTTTTTACATTTTAAATAGCGAAAATTACTGTAATGAGTCATTTGACATTGAAATACAATTTTTAAATATTAACTTCCCTATAATGTCCACTCCCATAACACGGTACCTATCTCAGCGTTATAATAATAATAATAAAGACCCGTATCCGCACCCAATGGTGCATAGGGCACTGTGTCATATAAACGCAGTGTTATCTTGATCGTTAACACATGAAGGAAAGGTGATCAGCCCTCCGCTTCAGGTACCAGTCCAGGGTAATATTGAATAAGTATTACAGTGAAAAAATCACTTATATTTATTTATTTTTTTACCCCCCCTGGGAATCGAACCCGGGACCTCCAGAACGGTAACCGAGCGTGCTGACCATTACACTACGAAGGCGAACAGCGTTGTAGGGGGGTTTACTGTATTGAACTGCGTCACTTGATATAATTGAGCCCCACAGAAAAAAAATGTTGTGTTTAACGTGAATAACACATTATTATTTTCAGTAGTAATGTTATTTGAATTTTATTAGTAAATGAACGTCATAAATGGTCTATCATAAACATTTTTTTGCAGATTAAGTTTGGCAATAATTTTATTTGAATAATTGATTTGTTGTCAAATATTTTTTTCAAAGAACAAAGTCTAAATTTCTAAGAAAACAAAAAGTATGTTTTTTGTTGGTTTAAAAAGCCAAACCACAATGATAATATTATATGGTATAGTAGGAGTGTGGTCAAAAACTAATATGGTTGTTTCTCAGAGCACCAAAAATAATAAAAGAGGTATTTATGTAAAACAATTGATAGATCTCCCTCTTGTGATGAAGTCTCATCACATTCACGAACAGAGTTTTGTCTAATTTTAAAACGGAAGAGGTATTCTCGAAATGCTCTATGACCTATAGAATTTTAGGTCAATCCAATTTTTTTTTTTTTTTATTAATTTTTATTTATTTATTTCAAATAAACATCTATTTTTTTACTATATGTACTACGGCTCTTTAGGCATGGCCTGTGTTGAGCCGAAATACTAACATGTGAATACATTTTATTTATTTATTTGATTTGTTTTTTATTATTATTAGATTATATATGTTACATACAATAGATACAATAACAATTTAGAGTATAAATGTTTTACAATAAAATAATTACACCTGGACTTTAATTAATTCACTTTCTACCTTGTCCCTTCCAACGAGAAGCAACCATCGACGGACACTGTTCAAAGACATGATCACTACTGGATGTCTTAATGGTTACGGGCAGCAAATTAAATATCTTTTCATTATAAATTATAACTAACTAACTAACCATCACGCCGCTTCACCGAAGTGGTAGGCAGAGAGAATAGAGCGCCACACCACTCTGTCCTTGCAAACATTCTTCGCCTCTTCCACGTTCATGCATCTCCTCATACATACCCGCTGATTGTTACGACTCCTAACCTGACCACATTCAAGTATTTGGCATACCTGATCGTGCCATGTCTCGGTCTTCCTCTGCTTCTTTTCCCACTAACATTCGCCTCATAAATTTGTTTTACCGTTCTTTCCTGACTCATTCGTTCTACATGTCCAAACCATCTCAACACACCTTTCTTAATTTTATCGATAATGCTTATCTCAGCTTTGCATTCCTTCCTTATTTCACTATTCGCACATCTATCATACATCGTTTTGTTGCACATTCTTCTGAGAGATCGCATTTCGACTGCATTCTGTCTACTTTCATCCTTCGTTTGCCAACTCCATGTTTCACTTCCATACATTAGAGTTGGAACCAGGACTCCGTTGTGCACTGCCAGTTTAGCTTCCAATATAAATTATGATTCTTTTAATGAAAATTTACACAATAATATACTTGGGAAGAAAATTTTCGTAATTTTGTTCTGCTTCTATATGAATATGTCGACTATTCCAAATATTTAACATCATGGATTATACTCCAGTGTTGTCTTTTCCAAAGTTGCTTCTTTAGCTTTTTAGCATCTGCTAAATATATCCTCTTACCCAACCAAGCCATACAGTTTGATTTCTTGCATTTATTTTTTTGAAATTAATTCTTTTGTTTCCATTATTATTGGATTTACTGATATCACAAAGTTTACAAATTATGTATAAACCTTTGATTGTACGAAGTAACTTGTTAAAATACTCCAAAAGAGTTTGTATATTCACCAGTTGATGAAAACATGTATAGTTCTCGAAACTGGTGTTTACATTAATAAACTCAAATGTGGTCTTGTACAAGTGTTTTGTTTTTATATTTTATCCATTATGTTATTCCACAAAGTTTATACCAAATCAATAAATAATATTGAGGTGGTATTTTACGAAAATGATTCTGCATAAATTATCCAAAATTTGTATTAATATTATTTTAAAACATACACCGTTCAAAAAAAATAGAAGACCTCACATGTAAACGTGTTTTATATTCCTGTTCCGCGATTATATTAATTTAGTTATTCCCATTTATACAGTGAGACCCGTATTTTACATTTTTTTAGAACTGAATGGAAAGAAAATGTAAATGGGGAATATTGAAAAAACAACTTCAATTTTAATTTGATTAGATTGTTGTTTTTCTGTGTAATTCTTTTTCTACTCTGTATATACATTTAAAAGTTTCGTCTTGAATGCCGCCAAAGCTTGAAAAATATGTAAATAGGTATAAAAAAAAACTTTAAATAGGTACTGGCACTTAATGCATTTTTTTTAGTTATAATTATTATGCTGTTGGCCAACTTGCTTTTAAATTTATAATGGCAATCATTTTCGGAGGCAAATGTCAAAAATGTATTTTTAGTTATCTTTGTTTACACAATTTGAATATTGAATGCATATCTATTTTTATAAAATGATCTGGATGATGTCGCGAAATAATTTTTTTACAATGGCGTGTATTACATTTGTCGGTGTATTCGCAAACATATATATTTCTAGTTTAATATTTTATTGTTATGCTCGTTCGCTGGGTAGAACCAGATAAGAGAATTGTGATTGATTGACCGCAGTTTTGCCCAGTAATCATTATACATGTTCTAGCTTAAATTAGCAGTCCGGTTCTTTGTTTGAACATATCTTACATTGAAAAAAAGTGAGTAAATCGATAATTTCCACAATATCTTTGTGTATTGTAAAATATTAATTGTTTAAAACATGTATTACATAATATATTTCTTATTAAAATAAACGAACGTTATTTCTTTGAAAAAGGCGAAACAGTTGTCACAAATTTTATTTTTGTGTGTATTTAACAATACAATACAGTTTAGTAGACTTAATAGCATTATTGATAAAATTAAGAAAGGTGTGTTGAGATGGTTTGGACATGTAGAACGAATGGGTGAGGAAAGAACGGTAAAACAAATTTATGCGAATGTAATTGGAAAAAGGAGCAGAGGAAGAGCGAGAAAAACTTGGCACAATCAGGTATGCCAAATACTTGAAAGCGGTCAGGTTAAGAGTCGAAACAATCGGCGGGTATGTACGAGGAGATGCATGAACGTGGAAGAGGCGAAGAATGTTTGCAAAGACAGAGTGGTGTGGCGTTCTATTCTCTCTGCCTAGCCCTGCTGGGAAGCGGCGTAATGGTTAGTTAGCTAGTTTTTTTTAGTTGACTAAAAAAATCAGTGCTTTTTTTATAGGTAATCAGTTGAGTAGGTAACCAGTTGCCCGCCTCCGGCTACCGTTCTGGAAGTCCCGGGTTCGATTCCCAGGGGGGGTCAAATAAATATAAGAGATTTTTTTCACTCTAATATTTATTCAGTATTACCCTGGACTGGTACCTGAAACGGAGGGCTGATCACCTTTCCTTCATATGTTAACGATCGAGATAACACTGCATATATGTGATGCAGTGCCCTATGCACCATAAGGGTTTGATTGATTGAACCAGTTAAGTTCTTCTCTCATTTTTTTCTACATTCTTAAATCTATTTTTCTTTAACACTATTCTCACAGCTTTATTTTGAAGATTTTTTTATATCATAAAGTTGATGATAGATGTCACTTATTGCATGCCAGGCTGGCCCTATGGGCTAACTTTGATCAACCTGCATTATCAGGAGGATGAGACTGCTGACCACATATTTTTCAACTGCCCCTTACTCCCTAACCTCGAGTTCATTCAGGACATTCGGTCGGAGGGTTTGTCCTTCCCGCTGAATGTCCAACACCTATTGTCAATCAACTCAAAAAATGTTAACGGTGCCATCATTAAACGTATAAAAAAGTATGGCAAAAGCGTGTGACCCCAAATAAAATCAATAAAAAAAAAAAATATTGTTTAAGTAAAATCCGCCGTCCGCCTCCGTAGTGTAATGGTCAGCAAGCTCGGCTACCGTTCTGGAGGTCCCGGGTTCGATTCCCAAGGGGGGTAAAATAAAATATAAGTGATTTTTTCACTGTAATATTTAGTCAATATTACCATGGACTGGTACCTGAAGCGGAGGGCTGATCACCTTTCCTTCATGTGTAAACGATCAATATAACACTGCGTTTATATGACACAGTGCCCTATGCACCATTGGGGTGCGGATAAGGGTTTTATTATTATATTATTATTAAGTAAAATCACTAGTATGGCAGGTATCACCCAAAATTGGGTGCTTTGCCAATAAATAAAAAAAAAAAAAACCTGCATTATCATATTTATAGAGTCT